>NC_134702.1:24099742-24135719 GCF_043290135.1 Rhipicephalus microplus
TATATTAGGTCATCTCGGTCCTTAGTGATAGCGGTAGGAAGCTTGACAGTGCCATATAGAAAAAAAGAAAGCAAGGAAACGAAAGGCAGGGATGTCAACCAGCCTAAGAGGACTGATATGTTACCCTTCACTTCGTTGTGTAGTGCCTTCTGTTGAAGCTCACTTGGTAGAGCATCGGACACGTCAACCAAAGGTTGCAGATACGAGTAGCCACCGACGAAAACAGGCCTGCTTTTCTCGTCCGCTTCAGTCTCTTTTAATTTACCTTCAATTAAGTCTTCAATATACCTTATTGTTCCTACACTGCAGTTAAGGGCAACACTTACTATCCCCTATGCTTTTTTTTTATTTTGTTCCAACTGTAACAACCGCTTCTGACACTCCACCAAAATGTTTTCGGGCTGCTTTTCGTAGGCATAAAAGGCAGTCTTCGCAGCATGGAACCATCGAAGGACGTTCTTTCGGCACCGGCTTCGGCGACAACTTATGATTCCCGTGTTCAACGAGCGTTGTCGTCCGACCGAGGGACCGCACACAGGGGATCAAGGTCTTACAGTATCCATAGTAAGCACGAATCATTTACACACCCACAAGCAAATAAAGAAAAGTTGGCACGTGTTTGTGCATACTCAGAAAAAACGATAGCACAAAAATAATTCGCCATACAAGTTTCTTCCTGCTTGCGCATAATTATTTGACAACAATGCAGGCTTCTCCCGGCGCTTCTCACGAGATCCACTGGCGCCCGCTAAGAGGCCTTCGATCGGCCGATTTCACCTGAAGGAGCAGCAAACGCACGGGTCAACCGGCCTCCTCATGTCAGTGTACCTGTCTCCCCTGATCTACCTGGGAACTCCGGTACACATTCTGGCCTTAAACGCCCGCTTGACAGTTCGAGCTATTTTGCAACCTATGTTCTACTTCCGGCCTTGAAAGTATCCGCCCGACATCCCCCCCACCCCTTGTTTTGCGATCAGCGATGCACATAGATACCACTGTACATACATACATACATACATACATACATACATACATACATACATACATACATACATACATACATACATACATACATACATACATACATACATACATACATACATACATACATACATACATACATACATACATACATACATACATACATACATACATACATACATACATACATACATACATACATACATACATACATACATACATACATACATACATACATACATACATGCATGCATACATACATAAAGACCTCTCGTGATGTCCCTCAGGATTATATTTGTGGGGTTTAACGTCCCAAAACCACCATATGATTATGAGAGACGCCGTAGTGGAGGGCTCCGGAAATTTGGACCACCTGGGGTTCTTCAACGTGCACCCAAATCTGAGTACACGGGCCTACAACATTTCCGCATCCATCGGAAATGCAGCCGCCGCAGCCGGGATATGAACCCGTGATGTCCCTCAAGACGTAGTATATGACCTTCTCGGCACCCATCCCTGAGCAATGCTAGGCAGGCCCTGGAGCAAGCCCTAGCTATGCCTAAGAAGACATATGTTGCATTTAGGAGACAGATAACGCATACATCAAGTCATCGGATGAGCATGAAACCAAGAGAAAAGGATAACTCACGGGCGGAGACCAACGATAGCTTGTTATACAAAGCAGCAGAATATGGCGCCAGTATAGTTGAGATCGAGTACGTTGCAATGCCAAATAGCAACGTAGCAAGTAGAGCTCGAAGCCTCACAACTGCATAAGGCAAACAAGGTGCCCACATTAATAAGCTCTTCATCAGTGCTGCTAGCGGACGAAGCACTTATTAAGGCAGGTCCCTCCCGCCAACTGATAACGCTTGAAAAATTTCTACATTTTTTTTGTGTGTTTGCAAAACTTAAGAAATGGGCATTCACATGTCGGAGTTTGCTCTATGTTGCTGAAGGTTGCACGATACTTTTAAGTTTCTACTCTGTCCATAGTCGACAGACGTGAAGATGTTACCGAAGTCTTTCGTAGATGCGCCATATTGTACAGGTCGCCTCGCGATGTTCTGACAGCAGGACAGCGGTTAACAATCTCACATTCACAAATTTCAACTAGCCTGCAATCTATATGCGGGCGAGTAGAAGAGCTTAGGCTTTATTCAGGTCTGCGCATTCTTACCTGATCTCGAAAACGTTCGCGATTCAAAGTCGATTCAAAGATGAGCTTCGGTGTAACGATGGTGAAATGCGTTTTCAAAACTTTTCGTGTGTAAATGTTGTCCTAATGAACAGTACACCATGGTTATCGTCTATAGCAACCAACTTTTACAATCGGTCGTGGGGACATATTAGCCTACAATTACGCAATAAAGAAATCCGGCGTTAGAAAACTTTCGCGAATCTGTGCTCTGGCATATCTCTTTCAACATGTGGCTCATCCATTGCACGCCCATCTCTCTCTCTCTCTATGTCATGCGAGAAGAAGAGTTTGTGCATGTACTCGATGCTGCTGCCACTCTGCTGGTGGGCCTCGGGTTTGATACCCCACTGCGTGGCCGCACTAGCGCCCATGGTCCCGCTGCCCCTGCTGCATACCATGAGTGCCGACGAAGCGGCTGCTGCTTTCCTCACGGTATGTGACTGCTCAAGTCCATTTAAACCAGAAAAAGTTAGGAGCGACATGGTCGTTTAAAGTAGCGAGAAGTGTTTCAACAATGATTGTTGCTTTAGCCGGTACTTTGAGGAGATTTTTCTTCAACGGTGCCGCTATGTGGCTTAACTTGTAGGTATCATGCTATGCAGTCCTCCACATGCAACAACAGTGCCACAAAGCACACCCTAACGAGCAGAAGAGGCAAAGTGTGGGATCTGGCTTGTTGATATTCTATTGCTAACAGCTCAGTAAAAAAATGAGACAAAGCACAGATAGAAGTCGAAGTTTCGGCGCAAAGGCGAAGCAATGAATACAATTTGGAAAGTAAGCTAAGAACGACAAGCAAATCGAAACAAGCAGTGCACTGCTCACGTACAAATGACGCACGAAAACAACACACAGGACGAGAGTGAACTAACATCGGTTACAACTCAAAACTTAACACGCCGCTTAAGCAAAAAGGACGCACTAAACATAATCGCAGGTACAAATTAGTGCAAACTAACAAGTGTCCCAGTTGTTTCTTCGCTGTGTCTGAAAAGGGGGCTCTTTTCGCAAGCGGGGCCTGTGCAGCGAGCGAAGTGACCTTTGTGCGCCCGGTACTACAACGCAATCGCTCCGGTGAAAGCCCAAGGCATACGATTCTACCGCACCGCGAGATACGCGCGCACACGCACAAGCGTCCACTCCCGCGTGGCAAAAGTATACGCGTGGGAGATAAGCGCATATGAGCGCGCGTCACCGCGTCGCGACGAGCGGGGCGCCGAGCGCGCTCTTTGCGCCTTCTCGCTGTTGATGCTGGAGAAACACGCTGATATTTCCCCTGATATCAGAACCGCCAGATGTAAGAGGTGTATATACATAGCTTGCCGTTTGAATGGTGACGCACGAGTGCCATCGTGACTCAGTGGCTAAAGCAGCCCGCCGTGGAGCAGCACGCCATGGAGCAATAAAAGACGAGGACCGGCACACAGGGGAAGCAGTGAAATTGGGCCGTGGCCAGACGTCATGCCGAATGGTTAGCACGACTCGCCCTTTTAGACCAGCGATGACTGGCGGACGATGGCTAAGGTTCCACAGCCACATGAGAGGTTGGACGCCACGAGCGCGTCTCCTGGCAGCCGATGTCCCCGAAATTTGGCCCCAAAATAAGAGCTTTTAGCGCCTTATGGTCGGGGTACTACGCCTATTGCAGCATGTTTATGCAAACCTTGACGAAGATGACCTTTCTGCGTTGAGAAGTAAAAGTCCTCTTGTTGAACTATTGGCTCCACACACATTCTTTGTTGAGAGGCTTCGAGCCTCCATTTTTCCTTGCATGTTTGTCCGGTATGATTACATCGTGTCATTAGGTTCAGTTAAAACATCCCTGCTGAAATTTCACTCATCGCATTTCACTTGTTTCACAGCCCGCCTCACTGATCATTTTCATATTCCTGGTCATCGTCACGGCGGGTCACACAAGTGGCAGCATGATCCCCAGGCTGAGCTTCAAGATATGCAGCAAGTATGGCATTCAGGTTCGTGCACTTCTATGCATTTAAGTCTGGTGAGTGCCCGTGGAACAAGGTTGAGTCTTGATTTGAAGAGCCCGAAACCACAAAACATTTCGTTCTCGATGGTCTTCTGTCCAATGGCCGTCTAGCTCCCCTAATAAAGTGTCAAACGTCGCTAAAATGTTATATCGCGAACGATTCAAGTGTAATATGTTTTTGCAAATATAATCCTTTGTTCGCAAAAGCACTTCACCGCTTTCTGCTGTAAGCTGCGCCATATAGTGACAAGTCTATCAACATGGTTGTCTGAGGTTTGCCACACGAAATTGTACTAGCACAAAAACCAGAACCCACCTATCTTCTATTCTCAACTAGCTTTTTTCCGAATAATTCGTAAGAAAGAATCAAGGCAGACTACAGCAAAGGAAGAAAAAAATCTCCGGGGCACCTACGAACGAGGATACGGATTCGCAAGTTCGTTTGCCAGTTCTTTCAGCCATCGCTTGATGGCTTAAAGTTATGTCCAGCATCAAAATACGCTTCGAAAGGTATATAGATGCAACCTTGCCCATCTATCTGTTTTACTATGTTATGGACCAGTCGTGGCCTGCGTGCCCAATTAAGGATTATCATCTTCATTATTAGCCTATTATTTCCCACTACAGGATGGAAACCTCCCCCAATTGCCCTTAGTTGTTTGTTTTTGTCTAGCGAGAGCTGGTTCCATTTTGTGTCCGCAAGTTTCCTAGTTTCTTCACCTCGTCGAACTAATGGCTGTCTTCGGCCACCGATTAAAAAAAATTAGCCACGAAAATATGAATGCATAGCTGGAGCTTATCTAGTGGCTGAATAGTTTTGGCAATCACAGGGCGTTGACACTGTGTCAGCATGAAAGGTGCGCCAGTGCATTATTTAGCGGTATTGTCACGTCTAATGAAAAATGGTATCAAAAGGAACTGATTTAACTCTGTGCAAGCAGATAGAGTTGGAATAAAACGGAGAAAATGAACGCCTTGCGTGCAGGCCTTGCCACTCTTCGTGTGGTTAGTGGCAGTGGCGTACGTGACGTCACTGTTCGTACCAAAGCCTGTGGTGGCAGTGCTCCTGAACCTGGTTGTCGACAAGGTTCTCAGGTGCATGCACCAATGCGAGCGCGAAAGGACGCTCACCGAGCGCCACGACTCCAGGTAGGAAGGGGGCAGCCATCCTCGTGTCTTTGGAGGGCATCTGCACTCCAGCATGTGCACAATATATACGTGTGTTGCTGGAGACCATGGGTTTCGACAAGTTGACTCGTCTTCCTCACTTGCAGCCTTGAAGAACCGTCCGCTTGTTAAAACGTCGGCTTCAGTGGCACCCCGTGTTAACGACTCTCCATTTCCATCGGCACACATAGCAATGTCACTTGTGGCTGCACCTTGCGCGAAAAATCGCGATATCGTCCATTCACCACGGCGAATCAATCAATCAATCAATCAATCAATGTTTCTTTATTAGCATCAGAAATGTACATTGTGAGTAAGTATGCAGGAGGAGGTCCCAAGGTAGTAAACCGCTGGCGGGACCTCCTATGTAAATAAAATGAAAAAGCTAAAATACGAATAACGAAAGAGCAAATCACAGAACATTTCGAACTTTTTTTTTACAAACAAAGCAAGATATTGAAAATTAACAAACATCAGCAGTTAAACGTTTAATAGAGACTTTTTCCATTTTCTCTTAAAACATGAATGTGCATTAGGTCTTTCACATCAAGTGATAAAGAATTCCATAATGAAATTGATGAATTCCATAATGAAATGATGGCATTGGGGCGCATGTGTTGTATCTTAATTATGATCTCATTGTGACGAACATCCGGACTAACGTAAACTAATTAGCCTTATTTGACGCGTACTCATGCACACAATGCGAACGTTTCGTATAGGGCAATTTTCTTCTTCGTTGCAATCGCTATACGATGTTGTATATCGTGCGAGAGCCGAGACAGCTTGTTGCGCGCTCAGTATAGTGGCAAAGCACTCTGCGTCGTATACGAGGAGAAAGCGCTTCGAATGGCCTGTTGGCGACTGTGTAAAGAATGATTCCTCCATTAATTTGTCTGGTGTTTTTCCTTGGTCAGATAGATACATTTCTTCTTTTGGTTTCATCCCATAGCCGGACAACACAGTTGAAAAATAAATAGAAACGAAGCGTTACGTGGTTTTCACAATGACCACCCTGGCTTTCCTAAAGATGGAAGATCAACCATTTTTGGAATACATCAACAGGGTCATGGTCCACCATTATCACCAAAAACCTGTAACTGTGTAACTGTCAGCACCCCCCCCCCCCCCTTGTTTGACTTGAGGGGCGAGCGGCCACCCACACCACTTGCCATGTCTTGCGCATGCCTAAGGAACGATCAATGCAATCAATCACCCGAGGAAGTGCTTGCTTTGCGATAAATGACGTAAACATCTTGTCAGGGAAATATTGAAAGAAGCCATTCAAGTTTGAGATTTCAAAGCAAACTGTATTAAAGAAAAGGCCCCATGTCGTTCTTTTGCTGCCACGCGATCCGTCCCAGTTCGTGCCTCGAAGCTAACTGCCTTTCCAGGCAGCTCCGGCTCGAATCCTCGGTCGAGAGGGGCGCTTTCTTCACCAAACGGGGGGCACACCACTGCCGGAAGCGCGCAGTCAGAATTCGTGGTGTAGCAAGAGAGGAAGATGGGACGGCAGCCAATGTGGTCGTGTCGTTCTCTCGCCACTTTATTATCAAAGGCGATTTGCCGAAGCGGAGCGGCGGCGGCTGATGATGATGATGATGATGATGATGATGATGATGATGACGACGACGACGATGATGATGATGCAGCGTCCAAACCGCCCGGCGCGTGTGCACGATCTCCACAGCTCGCCTCGAGCTGTCGCATGAGCTGCACGACAGGCGCAGCGCGGTGGCTAGAAAAAATGACGATGATGATGAATGGCGATGATGATGACGCTACAGTGGTATTCATTCCCAACAAACGCGCGAGTACGAACCTATCGAGTTTCCGCGGCGCGTTGCGCGGGGACATATAGCCATAAACACTGCCCTGCGGACGGTTCGGACACAAAACCACACACGCACACGGAGTGGCAGTGTGCTCCGACAATCTTAATCGTTTCGAAGACTCTTCTAACTTGAGTGGCCGCAGCTCTATCATGGCTGTGCTCAACTATAGACAACGTTGTCAGCACAGTGCAAAATCTGTGTGACAATGTTAACCAAGAGCGCGTGCATTTGCCGCTGCAGAGAGGTGCCCGACAAGCAGCCCCCGCCGCCGCTCGTTCCAACCCGCCAGCCCTCACTGGCCTCGATCAAGCCGGACGATCTTCTTACGGAGTTGGCCGAAGCCGTCGTACAGCTGGCTCAACAGTGTGCTTCCTGCAAAAGGTGAAACCCTCGCCTTGCAACTTCACCGTCTAATGCTATACGAAGAAAATGGTGTTCCAGCGACTGTTATCGCTGTCATTATTGATGTTGGAGCAGTGACTTTTTCTGGAGCCCGTGTCGGCTGCACCAAGAACACTTGCCATGCACCCGCTACGCCGTATATCTTCACAATTTTTTGAAGTAAGGAAGTACCCACACTATGCCATTATTCATCCTGCTGTCGAGAAGCGAGGTATCCACTGCGCGTCTTTACGACTCTTGGGACCACATAACAACTTTTGCCGTAAAAAAATGGAATATTTGGGCTTCTCTGTGCCGCCGAATGCGGCTATGATGGAAGACACGTGACGGAGATGCGGATTTGTGTGGCAGAAGGCGCCCTGGTGACGCCCTTCTTGATGGTGTCATCCCGAATTTCAACTCCACTTTAGCGCAATTTGTACACCCACAAGAAGTGATACCAAATTTACTCCGTTCAGTGCAAATCAGGTTTAGTGCCAACTTCATTTTATAGGTTCGTATAGCTTCAACATAGCATGACTATGTCCGTTTAAAAGAGTATACCTACGACTACCTTGTTTTTGTTTTCAGCGTGTACAGCAACATGCGTTTTTAAAGACGGATGTTTTGCATTTAGTCATCTCCCTGCACATGGGGTATTTACATTAAAGCTTGTGTGAGGACACAATTTACGTGCACTCGTATTTTTCAACGTTATCAATATTAGCCAAAAAATATTTCCCTGGCATAAAGGATTACGTCTGATACGGATAGAATGATGAGCTTCACCTTCGCAACTTATTTTGCTTGTGCCGACTTATTTTAGCTCTAGAGAACGCAGCCATGTTCTGACGCCTAGTTTGCCCATGTGAGATGTACACGCTTTGTAAAGTGGAAAGCCTTGAATGGCACATCAAATGCGAAATTAGACCTTCGGCGTCCCGCAGCGCCGAGGATGAACGATGAAAAAAGGTATTCACGTGATGACGTCACTCAAATTCGTGATGCCATTATGAAGTCACGTGACGAGACATGATGGCGTCACTGCATGACACCTTAGCTTGATGTAAAGTGGTCTGATCATGGAGGCAATATAAAACCAGGTGAACTGCCCCCGATCTTTGAGGTGGTGCGAAACCACAACTCTAGTACCTCAAACTGCAGCCAGTACACGAAGTAAAATTCAACATGGTGATAAAAATTTTTGCCGGACCTAGGAGTACCCAGTTTGGCGCAATGTATAGCCAAGACTGAGTAAACATTGTTCAATGTTTTCGGGTCTTGCTTCGGCCGCAGGACGCACAAAGGTCCGTGCTTTCCCCCGGAACCACAACGAGAAAAGTGGGAGATCGAGGAACCACCGCTTCCAGCGCCACCCCCAACGGGACGGAAGCAACCACCGCCCTCCGGGTAAACCAAGTCTCAACCCTGTGCCCATTGCAGTGACACACTGAAAGTCGCGCCTCAGACAAGAGACGAGCTCCAAAGCCTAGACCTTCTTCATCTATTTGAAGGCCTATTTGCGTTCTCATAGACTAAGTATGTTCGCTGTCATAAAAAAAGGTCGCTGACGAGTCTGTTTGGTATAGTAGGCGAAATGAAGTTGATTGATTGATTGAATAATTGATTGATTAATTGATGTGTTCATCGCAGGAGTGCCTCCAACACGCGGCGCGGCGGCGAATTATTGAGGGCTGGCCGTGTGCTGAGCCCTCTCTCTCCTGGTACATTCTCGCCACAAAGTACCCTATCCGATCTGCGACGCAATTCCCTGAACCTGAACCGCTACCAGATCAAGTGAGGCAGGCTCAAGCTTCTTTTTCTTTTTCCCCTCTACATACGGTCGATCATAATCCATCGCAAGTATTTCCTCAAATGGCGGGAAAACGTAGGCGAAATGCCCAATTTAGTGAATCTACACGAATACTATACTATCTAAGGTTGTAAGTGCCAAAACCACAACATGATTAAGAGTCATGAAGTACAGAAGGGTTCTAAAATTTAGACCATTTAGAGCGTGCACTGACGGGACCATCTACAGCGTGACTTCAACGTGCACGACATCGCGGCCTTCAGCGTTTCACCTCCATCGAAATGCACTCGCCGCGGCTGGTATCGCACCCGCGTCATTCGTGTCGATAGCCGAGCATTGTAACTGCAATTAGGGGTGTGTACACCCGCCAGGATGACGAAACAAAAGAGTCATGAACACTTACATCCGCATCTTGGCTAGCACATAAAATTTAATACTGTTATGTATTGCCACCGAGGCCCAACGTCAAATCTTCATAAATTTATTTACTTTGCTCTTAAGTATGGATAACATCCAAGAGGTTCAGACCTAAATGTAGGAGTCCTCACATATCAACAAAAGAGGCAATTTTCTTCTCTGGATGAAAGTTGCAACTGTAACTGTTGAAAATTATTAATCATCAACTCCACGAGGCTGATTGAAACCTGTCAGACAAATTTCATGCTGACGCTCGTTCTGTAGCCGCCGATATAACTAGCAGATCCCATAGACTAAGTATCATCGTTCCTTCTAGCAAAATCTGTAGACGGATTCTAGAGAAGCCGGCAGCATTTCCTTTTCAAATACGGATGCCCACAAGCCTGCACCAATGGACACGCACTCTAGATTGACGTAATTATCCGAACGGCTGATGAACGCGCGCCTTCGGTGAATATATCTTAGCGCATGAGGGGAACTATTTATTTATTGGCGATCGTCTGCTACGCTTCGTTCATCTGGGCGAGGCCTCTCCGGACTTGTTAAGTTGGGTACGTCTATAGCGAACGCCCCGCCGCGGTGGTCTAGTGGCTAAGGTACTCGGCTGCTGACCCGCAAGTCGCGGGATTGAATCCCGGCTGTGGCGGCTGCATTTCCGATGGAGGCGGAAACGTTGTAGGCACGTGTGCTCAGATTTGGGTGCACGTTAAAGAACCCCAGGTGGTCGAAATTCCCGGAGCCCTCCACTATACGGCGTCTCTCATAATCATATATGGTGGTTTTGGGACGTTAAACCCCACATATCAATCAATCAGAGATGCGGCCCTCAAAAGTGTTTCTTTCTTTGCAGAATTGCATCCACCGTTTTTCAACAACTGGTGGTTTCTCAATCGTGGATTTACCGGCAATTAACCGTTTCTGACATGCCAATGTGATCTTTTATCGAGGCTACGGAGGTAATATGTCATTTCGCGTTTACGGACATCGCTGTTATGGTGGTTTTGGGACATTAAACCCCAAATATCAAATCAATCGACTATAGCGAAATATATGACGGCGATAACAAAACGACTTTGCGCGCTTGCTAGAATTGAGTGGAGGGATGTTTCACTATTACACTTCTGTGTGTCTCGCGATGAAAACAGTGCCACAGCTCAAATTGAATTGCTGAAAATGTTTTTTTTTTTCTTCTTTGATTTGACAGGAAAGAAGCAATGTTTAAATCTGACCGTGTAAGTAAAGCCGAAAACAATTTTCACCGTTTGTGCGGACTCGGTCCGCAAGAAGGAAAAAAAATTGATAAGAAGATAGCAGTCTATGCGAGCACATAGATTAGTTAATTTAACTAGGTAGGTATAAAAACCAAACACATTTGCGCGAACTGGGGACATCACGAACACGAATTCATATGAAAGAAGTGTACGAGCCATTATGGAGATTGCTAAGTGACACATCTGTCTCGTTGAGATACAATATAACAACAGGGCAGGAGGCAGTGACAGTGATAAGATATGCAAATACAGATAAGTTATCGTGTTATTGTTGATGTGTTGGGGGCGATCCCATTGCGCTAAGGAAAGCAAAACATTGGCATAGCCGTCGCGTGATCACTTTGAATATGTCATGCGTGTACAAGTAGTGGTGCATCATTACCGGCACATTATCGTTTTGCTCGCCCCTATCGGTCGAGTTGTCTTAAAGGTAGCACCCCACTCTGGAAAATGAACGGCGGTTGTCGAACCCCAGGTACAATGTACTTGTGATTATTCACTCATGATTGCCCCCTTTTGTTCTCACGCTTATGATTGCCAGTCTAAAGTTTCCGACCGATTGCTCTTAAGAACGGTCCTCTCTTGCGTCGTCTTTTTGCTAAGGTAGGCTGGCAGAACGGGTAGAATAGCCGGCACAGCATCGCCGCGGAGAATGGGTCTCCCAGAAGGCATCCACACCTCTTTTACATCGAAATATGCACATAGCCTCTGAGCACATGACGCAGCTCGAAGTGGAGCTCGTGCACTGCGCTGGTGTCTTGCGGGGGTTTGTCCTCTTTGACAGGATTTTTCACACTCTTTACGCTGTTTTGGTTCTTTGGGACGCTAAACAACGACAGATTCGACTCGCCCTTCACGCACACATAGTCTGTCTGCCACCCAGACGCATGGCGCAGTTTTTTTTTTTTCTGATGTGGCGCGGATCGGGCACTATAAAAAGCACGCTAATTTGATGCATGCTGCGTACGGTAAACGCTGCCGAGAAAAAAAAAAAACTTGGCGCTACAACGTCTACCGCAATGAAACGTGGCTTAACTGCTGTTCTGGAACAGCTGGCCAGCTCTTTCGACGCCGTAACGCTCCTCCCAAGTTCTATTGATAACGATGCTAGCGCCGCCGCCCGGGCGAAGAGAGAAGCACAAATTGTGCGACGTTTGCGGAGCCACCTCACCACATAGCCTTCGTCGGACAGTAAGCCCACTGGCCTCATTCAGTACCCTGTACCCCAGGGCAGAACACTTCGGGTCAACAGGGGGTACAAAGAGGCCCAAGATGAACAAAACCACTTGCCACACGTTGCATCCACACCTGCCCTCTGCCCGTCCTTTGTTCGAATTGTAGGGGAGGGTAAGAGAAAATGATTTCTATGGCTTTTAAGACGAGAAGTCCCCTTTTGGAACGCCGGCTTGAGCACACAACCGCTTTTTACGGATTTTTTTTTTCGTCGCTAACTTCCTTCCTCCCCCTCCCGTGGTTTTTTTTTCTCTTTTCTTTTTCGCACTGGGGGCGGGGGGTTTAATGTGAGTGAATGCACTGGGCACTGGGACCTCAGTGGTAAAGACAGTGCATGCTTCACGTAAAGATGCCCAGCAACACTTTTTCGGCATGATCAGAAAACGCTGCCGATCAGTAGTCGAGGCTCCTGCTTGAGAACATCTGCGCCAGACTTATAAGGGCCGCGCGCGGCCTGGAATCAACAATTGATTACAAAGTCAGCCAGAAATTACTCGATCTTGTCTCGACAAATGGCGCCATAAAACCAAATTACCGCGCCATAAACACACAAAGTCCAGGGCCATTGGTTGGTTTGAGCATCGTAGTTAACACCATGTGCACTGCCGCCCTGGCATCCCGCAACGTACTCGCACGCGCACTCGCGAACACACTGGTATACGAAGGGAGAAAAAACGCCACTGTAGCTTGCGACAAATCTCCAACTCCACTTGTACTCGACGGATTCTAAAAATTTTCACGGTAGCCGATTGGCGAAGCAGTTGTCATCTTTCAAGAAGTCGTTTGCTAACATAGAAAATTGTTTCATGACCCCTTCGGTTGCGACGTCTGATCGCTTAGTGTAACATTAAACACATCATTTTCATAACTGATGCGATTGGCAAAATGACTGTGCAACCCTCTGAGATATAGTGTCCAGTACCTTAGCTTTTGTCTGTCTAACGTGTGAAACGGCAGCTAACATACCTGCATGTCTTTCAGGAGGTTCAAAGTCAGTCTTATAGTATATCGTTTCCACAGCTCTCCGTTTTATTATTTCTTTACTATGACCTGCGCGCGTACCACCTTGTTGCTCAACCGCAGCATGTGGCTTCACCTACTCTTTTGGGCGGTAATGCATGGAACTACTCCCAACGATCCGCGTTTCATTCGGAAATCGTGTCCAATCCCGCAGCAATGGCGTCACCAACTGCTTGTACGAGCAACACGAACCACAAAGCGGATACCGTTTGTCAGAAGCCACCTAACCCTATATTCCTCGCCACCTCGAACGCCACGTTCACGCAAGAGCAATGGAAGGTCGATAAAGCTGCGACCGACCTATGCGTGAAGTCCAATCACGAGTCCAAGAACAAGGAGGCCGCCAAGCCATCCGCTACAGATGCAGTTGACGAGAAGGCCAACAAACGAGACACGGGCGGCATTCTCAGTCCGGTAAGTAAATGGTTACGTCTGATGCTATACCTGTTCGTATGCCTGTCTCTATGTTAGCCTAGATACTAGGTTAACGAATTATTGGTAAGCCAGTCGCTGTCGAGAGGCTTTCGTAGAAAGATGCACTCGTTTTGTGTGCCCGTAGGTATGTCCCATAGTCGCTTCCAGCAGTGACTCGCAGGCAATCACAACCAAATTTGCTGCTACACTTGTAGGTTCATAATTTAAACGCTAGAAAGCGTGGATTGAACGTAGTACAGTGGAAGGACACCGACCTCAGGACGAGCGCTTGTCCTGCCCATCGGTTTCCTTCCTCTGTCGTGCGTCAGATTTTGGCGAAGTTGGCGCAAAACGTGTAAGCGATTCAAGTAAAAAAGTGAAGGATGTTAAGTACGATGTCGTTTATAACACTCCTGGCACATAAAAGTGACGGCAGTCCCTGCCAGGACGGCTTCTCCATGGGAAAAAAAATCCCAGCATATCCACGGAGGGAATTATGATGAGTGGGGCGAAGCGTCCCTCCGTCTATCTGTCTGCCTGTCCGTCAACTATACAACATCGTCAGCTATACGAAAACCACTAACGCCATCTCGTGATATTTCTAAGGACGTATGCACATAACGTCATCTGTTGAGTAATTCCTAAACTATAAGAGGCTACATACTGCTACTCGTACTACTACTACTACTGAGGAGGGAACAACCGGCACCCGAAGGAGCTTCACCCCTACAAAAACTGATCACCTGCGAGTGTCACAGCGTAAATCATAAAGCTGACCAGTATGCTAGCCCAAAAATCCAAGCGTGCTTTTAAGGAAGGGTCTCGACAACACGCGGCTCACCCGAAAATAGATGGCGCAGACGATCATTTTGGCACGCTCTTGCTTGTTTTATAATAGTTTGTAGTCGGCTGTGCTTGTTATAAGAAGCCAAAGCAACGCATGGTGGCGCTGCGACTCTGGACAGGCAGCGCCATCTTTGGTAGAAAAGTAGAAATCGGGGATGTATATCGCGCGTTTTCTCTTCCCTCCAATGCGCTGCCGCTCACTTATGTGCTCGTGCCGAGAGCGCGCGCTGCGTTTGAGTCGCTTGACAATGTACCGCATGCAGTGCGGCTCCATAAAGATCTGTGTTCTGCACAAGCACTTGTGAGAAGCGAATCTAACAAAAGGAGTAAAGCTCGTTAGTTTATTATGTGAAGCAGACGACGGAAGACGAGGAAGCCCGAGTCACTGCGAAATACATTTCTCGGGTCCTCCGTGATAACGTGTACTACGTATGCCTCGAGGCAAGTCTCATTCTGCCGCTCGCTTGCTGGATTCCGGGCCGACCGGTCCTGCGCTTGCGCGCTTCGCGCGCTTGCGATCTCCGGCGTCAACGTGGCTCTGGCCGACTGGGCTCGCCCTACGTCACCTCCTGCCGCCGACGACCTTCCACCTTCGACGACAGTGCAGCTCTGACTTACTGGACTTGCTCTACGCCATCTACGGACGCCGAAAGGAGCTCTCGCAGGTGTGCCCCGTCCTCGGACTCCAGTGACCGTGCTCCCATCTTTCCTATCTCTTCTATCCCCTCACTTTGTCGGCGCTCGCTCTGGCTTACCCCTCACGTCTCTTCCTCTCTTCTCCTTCTTACGCTTTCCCACATCTTTACTCCTATCCTTTGTATCCCTCTTCACCCCCATCCCTCGTGAGCTACTGTGGCGGTGTCGCTCATTGAAGCAGACAATAACGGGGCTCACTTTTCTCTTTTAAGAATCACTTCTCATTCTGCCGACATGAAGCCGCGTACTTAATCGATGTGCTGTATAGACATTTATGGAAACCATAAAATTGTTGTTTTGATGTGGTATCTAGCAGTGGCGTCCGTCTACTGTCATGTGCAAACGTTTGCGGCGTGCTAAAAATAAATAAAAACTAAAGTTATACCGTCCTGGCATTAAAATGTTCGAGAAGATTTAGAGTCATGTCCTCCGTGCCGTGGGCGCATGACCCACTGACGCCACCGCGAAACAGCAAGCTGAACTTTAGCCACAGCGAGTCAAGCTAAAATGCTCGCCTCGTTTTTTTTTTTGTTTCTTTTTCAGCTCTCTTGTCATGTTTGCTCTGTCTTTCGTGAGCGCGTCTGTCTTTGCCGGCTGTGACTTGCTGGGAAAGTGATACAGCTTTACAGGTGGAGAGCGTCCCTTGGCATCGTCCGCGTTGTTGTGACAGCCCACAACACAATAATACAGGTCTTTAGCAAGCTACGGAAACACGTTACGTAAAGGCGGCAATACGAAACCGGCTGACGAGTGCACATGCGTGGGAATTGTACGCGCATACGGAAAGGAGCCGTGTCCTATTTCCGTATCTTCTTTCCGTAGCTTGCTAACAACCTTAATGAAGGCTCAACTGAATTTGTATAACCTCTCAATACGACGCGAAAATTCACGTCTCTGTCTCTTTCATAAGATGTATCACATTAACAGAACCCTCTCTGATTCACTGTTTTTTCCACCAGCCTACATATCAGCACGCAATCACCATCAATACAAGGTTGGGGTTCCCTTCTGCCATACGAACCAGAACTTCAACTCTTTCATCCCTAGAACATGTACTGACTGGAACCACCTCCCCGCATCGATCGCTTCAATCACAGACGCCAATGCGTTCAAATCAATCATTTTTGAAAGTGCATTATAATTTATTCTAATCCTGCTGTTTTGTTTTACTTTTTATTGATATTTGTTGTCCCACTCCTCTCTGTAATGCCCAGTGCCTTGAGAGTAAATAAATGAAATGAAATGAAATTACTTCAGACCTCGCAGACGCTTCCGTGGGGCCGCTTCTTCCATCGCGGAAAGGCAACTTCAGGCACAGCGAGCATCTCGTTTTAGCGCGCCAATTAGCTGACGGCACGGCGCGTAAGTTCCCCGCACCGACTGCAGACCGCGTCGCGCGCGTGTCGCGCGCGCTCCCGGTTCAGCGAAACACACCGGCTCGCCTGCGACCTCTCCCGCGTCTCTCCTCAAGTTTTCCGGAGCTCGCCGCCAGGGCCAGGCGCGGCGTTGTCGTCGCTCCGCAAACTTGAATTTCGGTTCCCTATAGCTCACAATGCGCCACTCTCAGCCCAGTGGTTTCATTTGAGCTCATGCCTAGATAATAGCACATCTTTATTTTCAATACTGCCTGCTCCCAAATGTCTCTAGCTCGGCCCTGGCCGCGGTGGTCACATTTCGATGGAGGCGAGATTCTAAAGATCTTAGAGAACTTGTTGTTGGGCTAGTTGGTAGATCATTTCGAAAAGTTAATTAGAGCGCGAAAACTTGACACGATCACTCACACACGCACACACCCAAGCATCTGTGTACTGTGCGGTGTTAAAAACACCAGACGGTCAAAATTTCCGCAGCCTTCCTCTACGGTGTGCCTCACAATCACACCGTGGTTTTAGAAAGCGAAACCCCAGATATGATATTCAATACTACCACACTGATATCAGATCATCACACGTGCATAAACAACACAAATCGTTACACTGTCTTACAGAATGCTATTTGGTGACCGAGCTTGAAAAGACAATCAGGCGTATGTGGAGAGTGAATCTGTATTCATACATCGTTTGTTCGCTTATTACGAAACCACAGCATAACTTGAATTCTAACAAGGCAAAAAAAAAAAAACGCCAGGGCCTCGCAGAACGCGCGGAACAGTCAGAGCAAAACTGGAAAAGCAGGTTTTCTAAAACCTTTTTTTTAACACTCTTGGTCAACTGCTACAAGTACACTTGCATTAGAACTCGCTACGCCATAAACCATCCTAATTTGCGAGACCTAAAGAAGCACCCACTACGTCTTTATTAGGTCTTTTTTCCCAGAGAAGCGAGCTACCCCCCACACACCTGTAAGGCATTACGTGCACCGGTGGCTGATGGCGACGAAGAATTATGGCTGAGCCCTTTGTATTGCGATTATAGCTTCAAAGACGCACTCTTAACGCTATTCACATTGTGCGACACCTGGTGTATCTTTTACTTTTCTGGGACGCTCTATTACTCACGTGACTCCTTCTCTGGCACAAAGCCTGCATAGGGTCTGTAGACAGATACGTTTCAAGCCCTAGCGTTGTTCTGGGGTTGAATGCTGGGTTACCACTTCGAGGACCGGGGTTCGAATCCCATTGTCTAGTAGATACTCTGGCGCGACGGCGGTAACGCACACTGGCGTTGGCGGCGAATAACTTCGGCGTCAGAAATGGCTGTTTGTAATCTCATAACTTTCGCTGAAATTTCGTGGTTCCCTCTAGTTGATTAACTGAACCGCGTATGTGTCAGGCCTGGCTCGATTGGTTGCGGCGTTTTTGTTGTTGTCGATACGTGCTACGTAATCATCACTGCGTATAAACATTAAAACCCCAATTGTGAGTTCGGAGCCTGAGATCTGTGTTGCTTTTGTGCGTACTTGTTAGGCACGCGCCGTTTTTGCCTTGTTACGGTCAACCAACTAGCTCGATGTGTGTCATCCCTCCTTGAATCCACCTGAATCATATTCATTGGGCAAATATGATTACGGCGTTTTGACAGAAACCGAAGAAGAAGAAACGCTCCCGTCACTCCAAGGCGCCTCGTGAAAGCTATGATCCGGCAGTGTCGTCGCCTAAGCGTCACCGCAAGCGAGCTCGCATCGGGGAGAAGAAAAGCATCATCGAAGTTTCTCGGGACGATACCGAACTTCTACAAGACGACATTGCACCGAAAGGTATCGTCAAGGGTTCGCTCTTGCATCGTGGGCACGGCCGACACGTACGCATTGTAACGAACGAGGTGGTACAGTATAGTTACGATGCTCGTTTCCAGCCGCGGCAGTTGTATTTTCAACGCAAGCGTAAATGCTGAAGGCTCGTGTGTTAAAGTGCACGTTAAATAACCCAATCCCAGATGGTCGAACTTTCTGGAGCACTCATTCACGGCGTGTTTCGTTAATCATATCGTGATACTGGCATGTAAAACCCCTGAAGCAAAAAAAAAAGAAACAAAGAAAGAAAACCATGTTATTTGTTAGTCCACGCCAAGAACGAATGCTCAAAGGTGAATCTTGCTTAGCTTGGCTCGCAATCAAAACAGCTGGTTTTGTTTCATACAAAAAAAGTTGAATGCAGAGATCGTTACAGAGTAACGAAAGTAATCAATCAATTACAAGAACTACTCGGATTAAATGTAACGATTCACTAGTGAACAGTAACGTACGACTCCCGATGTGAAATAACATCAGTTCAGCTGTATACATAAAAAAAAATACACATATCGTTGTGACTCGATACATGCCCGTTCACAATAACCTGCACACTACTTCCAGTCCCCGTTGCCTTAATCACGCCACTGGTTTCTGCGTCACCTGTGTCTTCAACTTCGCCAGTCATCGAGGCAGTGCAGACTGCGGCGCTTTCACCCGACGGCGAAGTTGGCAGCCTAGCGGCAGCCGTAGACATGCGGCGGCCGTCCATCCTCAAGCTGCCCGTGAAGTCCAAGGGTTGGGCGCCTGGCCTGCTGTACGGAACTCAGGGGGGTGCTGCCACCACAACAGCGCAGCGCAAATCTTCCACGGTCGGCTTCGACATGGCTCACCGGGTCGACATATTGGGTGGCGAGGAGCGCGAAGGAAGAGAGGAGGAGGAGGTCAGACGCCCGTTATTCCGTGCTGTTCTATGGTACTGTCCGTATGCATTGCGACTGCATTGCAAGTATAAGTGATTCCGAATAATTTCTCAATTAGAACACGCGTGTGAAATAACTATACTCTGACGGGGAACCAGAGATATCGTATATCGAACAGTATATAGTCGTCCACTGTCAGGGTGGAAGTGACTTAGCCTTTCAAGGATGGTATCCTTAGATGCCTCGTCAAATTACAAAATTGACCGGCATCGGCGTCAGAACGAGTGGCGAAGTAAGTGATGACGTCGAAAAGTGTCATCCTATTACGTGCACTATACATGCTGTCGTCATCTAATGACATCGTCGATTCCATGGGAGAAAAAGAGAGAGCATTGCGCAAAATTCCATTGAAGCCCACGGGGCCGGCCAAACACGGGATCAAAATGTCAGAGAGCGCGGTGCACGTTTGAGTAATCTTGGTTGAGTATCGTTTCTTAAGCACTGTGCCAAGCGAGCGTGCTTGGATTGGAAACTACCGGGCCCTATGAAGCGAAGTATCGGTAAATATCATCTATTAATGCGAAAGTGCAATCGGTTGCGTTCTTCTATAGCTGTCACATTACTTTCTCTGGTTCCGCGCTCGCCTATGACCACAGCGGTTTGTTTAATCGTTATTGATGGATGTTAGTCATCGGGATAGAGATGTACGACTAAGCGTTAACGTGGATGCGTCCACGTTAGGCGGTGTTATAGCTGTCAAACACCAATACACATTGCGCAAGCTCTTTTATATCACTGTATAGTAAATATTAAACTACTTCTGTTAGGACACATTTCACTTTCGTGTTTTACCGGTTCCTAGAACGGAGAGATCTAACACGTTTTTTTTGTTTTGTTTTTTTGCACAATCTCACTTCAAACGGTCACGTGTTGGGCTGACACTGCTGTCTTCAAACCGGTTTGGCTTGCCAAGGCTGGCTTCGTGACGTGATCCTCCCTCTTTTTCCTTCATTCATGGTTGTTTGGTCAAAGGTGGGCTGATCACGGAGGCAATACGAAACCAGGTGATGTGCAGAAAGTTCAATGCAGGAGGGTGTGAAAAATTACAGGCGCAGATAGTTTCTGGAGGAAAGCGGTGAAGGGGTAATAGATCGTCTGAGAAGAAAAAGATGACGCTTGCTTTCGAGTCATTTAGGATTAATCGGACATCTACAGCCTGTGTGTCGTCTTTATTGTCATGTCGACGCTTTCTTTGAGTTTTTCGTGCTAGTAACTGTATGTCACCGAAAATCCGTCTCGATTATTTTAGGTTCCCCGCGAGCGCGCCGAAAAGGAGCAGCGCACGAGGTTCTCCGTCGACTTGCCGTTGAAGGGGATCAAAGGTGCCGACGCCTCACCTCTCACAGACTGCGCTGGGCCAAGCGACAAAGCGGTTGGCATGAGCTCCCCCACTTCGCCTATGTCGCCGGCAACCGACGAGATCCGCTCTGCGCCACGGCGACGGTACAGCGTCACCATGTGCGTAGCGTCGCCTAGCAACGGTGCAACGGCGGACGAGCAGTCGGCGCAGCGCAGGTCACCTTTCGTGCGGAAGACGAGCGCCACGAGTGAGTTGATGATAACGAATATGGTTGTCATTGTCTATGACGGCTGCGATGGGTGTGCATGTTCGTTACATTCCACCCGCTGAGTGTGAACATATTACAGAATTATGACAGTCGAACTCGATCATAACAAACTCTAGTATATTGAATTATGCTTTATAAGAAACTACGTTAGCTCACGGCAATGCTTTAACGTTAATACACAGGAAAACCTACGACTACTACGAACAAACATAGACGGAACACTTATTGAACATGGGGCAGTGGGAAACAACCCGAAAACCTAGAGCTTCAATTTTCTTTGAAAACTTTCGGCTTCTTCGCACGGGAGGGTTTTTTTCCTACATACATTTATGAGACCGAGCCAGAGACCATTCACCGAAGCGGCGTGATTAAGAGGACTCCGCGCAGAGCGACTAGACACCTGAAATCAGGTGCTTTCCCCCGATTCCTCGCCGTTGCGCTGCTGGCCCGTCATGCGGGGTCGCCATTCGCTCCTCTGCTCGTTTTAACGTGAAATAGTTAAAGAGCTCGTTTCGTCGCAATTGCTGTGCGAATAAGCAGCGTTGAACGCGAGCGAAAATTTGAGGTAGGTGTAAGTAAAGATTGGAGCCGGAGGGCGTTCCCATTTCGGTTTTAGGGGCGAAGCTCCTTATAGCGGCACCCTTTCGTCCCTCGTAGCCGTAGTAGTAGTCGTAGTGTGTAACCAGTCATACATTTTGACCTCCAAGGTGGTGCCGGTGAGAGATTTCTTCTGTGCGTTGTTGAACAATAAAAAAATTCGCAGCGTGCGCGTTAACTAAAAGCCGAATTCTCCTGTCTCTCATTACCCCTTAGCAGCCATTGGCATGTACATTAAGCACTATCTGACAAGAAAGGGTTGCTACGTTATACTCGCTGGGCGTAACCTCCTTCGTTTTAGAAAGGTTTAGCGAGCGTTGGGCCGCAGTGCCATGAATACAGTGAACTAGTATATACCATGAACTCGAGGTGGTTAAAGGTGGGAAGTAGACACGAAGCGCAAGCCGTAAGAAAGTGTGCGTGTGCCTCCTCTCCTTCAGTCCTTGGAATGTCCGCTGGATGCTTCGCGAATGGACGGACGGATGCTTCGCCCCGCTCTCCATCATTCACTCCGTGGATATGCTGCCATTTTTTCTTGTGGCACTGTCAAGGTCTCGGTGCGAGAAACCGAGATAAGCCAGTGATTTGGAAGACGATAGTGCGTGTGTATGTGTGTGAACGCATGTGCACGAGTGTGTGCATGCGGATAACGCAATGCGTTGAACCCTTTAAGGGTCCTCCTATTTTTGTAAACATGTTTGATTCCGTGGAAGAGAACTTCCTGTCCACCATGAAGTCAGTATCGGTCGAACTTCGGGAAAAAGAAGCCTTACGTCACAGCTGCGTATACGTACAGCACCCCAAGAGACCGAACGCCTCCAGCATCACACAAGTAAATACCAATGAGTACGCCGAACTGCCGCGTATGAAGATTTGGAGGCACGATTTGCATCGATGCTGCAATTTCTTTCGTGTCATCTGCCCCTGCATGTAACCCAGCATCCCCAGGGGCAAACCGGAGGGAAATGTAATTTATGGAAAAGAAACATGCATACAGCCGTAAAGGTGTGTTCCTCGCAATATACGGCGCACAGTATATCGGCCGCGAGGGCCTCCACTAGAGAGGACAGCGCAGCGATCATTCTGACGTCAGAAATAGGGTAGTAGTTGTGGAATGCAGCAGCTTTGCTTCCGCGACACCACTTGCATCGGCCCCCATGGCTGCACCAGCTTTTAGTCGCGATTTTACGACGCAAATTAGACACGAGAGTGCCCCCGGGGTCACCGATTTGTAGTTTGCTATAGCCCGTATTACCAGGTCTTGCCGCTTCTTTAAGCGCTGGGCTTCAAAACAAAGTGA
Organism: Rhipicephalus microplus; assembly: GCF_043290135.1. Taxonomy (NCBI): domain Eukaryota; kingdom Metazoa; phylum Arthropoda; class Arachnida; order Ixodida; family Ixodidae; genus Rhipicephalus; species Rhipicephalus microplus. Next base: position 24,122,621 of record NC_134702.1, read on the forward strand.
AGCACGCACGGTGTCCACAGCAAAAGCGCAGGAAATGCGGTGTTCTATAGCAGACAACACAACCCGGCATCCTATGAGTGACGTCTTCAGGTAGGTGGCGCCACGGTATGTCCTCGAGGCCAATGCGGCGCACCGCCACCTGTACGGCGTTCCTAAGTGTTCTATGAACTCCTGTAAATGCGCTCTCGCTTCAAATTCATGTTGGATCGGCGTCGAACGCTAGAAAGGCGTTCGGCTTATTCTCCCGCATTATTTACCCCAACTGTGGCGCACCAAAAGTACGAGCGGCTAAAAAATAAACGTGAACAGACGCTCATCTTTAGTCTCTAATCTTTTTTTTTTTTCTTGCTACGCCGTATCTTGCACCGCCTGATCTCGCAAAGTGTATCTCGAATCGAAAAGCGTATAAGCATTCCACAGGGCCACTTACCGTGGAAAATCGTGCGTGGTCCCTCGGCGTCTGACGTAATACCAAATGGGCCAATCATGGAGACCGCGCAAACACTGAACTGCCAATGAGATGGCGCCAGATGTCCCGAAGATTCCTTTGGCACAGTCACCGCGACATACATGCACGTATAGTTCAAAAGCTGAAGAATTCTGGATCCGGAGACTAGCACTAAAGATTCTTAATGGGGCGAACATTAGCGCCTGCTAACCAAGTGTAACACCCACGCGCACATGAACGATAGCAGCAAGCGTGGTCGTCGATGAGGTGACCTGCCGGTGAAAGGGTGAAACGCGTCGGCATTTGTGATCGCGTCATCGTGCTCTTGCACTGCAAAGTTATCGCTACAGTGCCCGCGCAAGCTGCAGAGAACGCAACTGCACGCCCGTCAGACCAGTGACGGGAGCGCCTATCGGAGGTATACAACGAAACATCAAGATATCAAAGGTTTTATCTCGCGTTGCCACAGCAACCGACGATTCGTGGCACAACGAAATTCGCATAACAGACGGTTGAGCGTCCAAATCACTGCGTCTGTCCGCCACTGACTTTATTTCGCCGCACGGCACAGTCATTTCGAACTTTCCATGGGGCGTCGGTTCCTATAGCGACTGGAGATAAAACTTGTCTTAGAGGTTTCGTCGTGCCACCGATTGATGTGCGCTGTCGTCGCTGACCGTGGGCGGCCGTTGCCAGCCGATCAAGCCCTCAACCAGAGTCCGACTGTTTCGACCTCAGCGTGATTCCGCTGTTGGCTTTGAATGTGCTTCACTCCCTTTGCCCTTCATGTCATATTAGTTCTAATGTGTCGGTGACGTTTGATATCTGGAGCTGCACTCTACGATAGACACCGGAAGGGTATCACTGTCGGCTTTTAAGCCTGTACGCCCATCCACGTCATTGTGTTTAGAATAAATTGCGGACGCTTTAGAGCAGTACAAGCACCGTTACGAAATATGCATAAGCTGTCCCGGTACGACGAAACACAGCATTCTGTAAAGCTGTTGTGTATAGTTACTTAAAGAATGCCGTCGATCTATCGCTTACGTTGGTCCGACAGACTACTTAGCAGGTGTTTAACTGAAGCGGTTGTATCCTACCATGTCTCACCTGGCTTTCCTGCCTTCTCTGTAACAATTTCAAGCACTACGAAAACTTTTGGGTTCTTCGCTCGTTGCCAACTTGAGCGACTTCACCCGCGACAAAGCAAGGGCTCTTGTTGACCCACAATTGTTGTTTGCAGGTAGCGTCACTTCTGCGGGTAGACACGGCAGCATCAAAGACGAAAAGATGGCTAGTCGTCTCGGGTGAGGCTCGAACCAAATTAAGCATCAAATTAGAAACTTTGAAGTCTAATTATGGTCTTTTACGCGTTAAAACAGTGCCGCGACACTTTTTTTTGCATGGTTGCAAAAGGGTGAAAAATCCGAATATTACTTCGCAGAATCCGAGGTTAAATTGAGGAGCAATCAATCAATCAGTGTTAATACAATGAACTTAATACAAAAGTGGTTACAAAGTATTAGGATTATTAGACTGTGTGGCTAGTTACCGGTCCATTCTTATACACGGATATTTTTACATGTCAGGAGCAGAGGAGCACATGATATGATTATGAATCTTTATATAAGTTCAATTTTGAGTAGCTTCAAAGGTATATTATATATAATGAAACGCACATGACAATAAATACGAAATTGCTGCTAAGTCCAAGTACAAAAGTAATCTGGCTAGTGAAGAGTGCTTATAACACGTACCTTGACTTTCACTACGCGTCCGCTATCTCGGAGGCCATGCACGTACTAACAGAAACTGGTATACCCTTGGCCATCTAGGCTACAGATGTCTCAGCGGACGGCGTTCGTACTGTGCTGCTCGCTGGTTACCACGACTGCCAGCCTGTCCAGTTCTTTGACGATGGCCGCCAGGGACACACTCGTGCAGCATGCCGTCATGTGAGCTACGTTTCCGTTCGCCCACACGTAACACATTGACGGGTGACGTTGCCATTCTTTAGTCGTGACAGGTGTTATTTGCGTGTGCCCTCGAACCTCCCTGTAATGAAGCGGCATCTTACCCGAATGTGGCTCCGTTAAATCCGAAAATTAGTTGTCGACAAATATTCGCTACACTGTATTAACGAGCAGACAATTTTTTTCATTCACTTCACTATAACGAATAATAGTTACATCTGTACTCGTTATATAAGTTTTTGGGGTGTACGTTTTCCGCCTTAGTGCGAGCTTCCATTTGACAGTCGCCCCGCCGTGGTGGTCTAGTGGCTAAGGTACTCGGCTGTTGACCCGCAGGTCGCGGGTTCGAATCCCGGCTGCGGCGGCTGCATTTCCGATGGAGGCGGAAATGTTGTAGGCCCATGTGCTCAGATTTTGGTGCACGTTGAAGAACCCCAGGTGGACGAAATTTTTGGAGCCCTCCACTACGGCGTCTCTCATAATCATATATGGTGGTTTTGGGACGTTAAACCCCACATATCTATCATCTGACAGTCAATGTTTGCGTTGTCTCAATCTTATCTTCCGTTCATATCTTCATGACTCGCAAACCTTCTACGCGATGAACTGAGCTGGCTGTGTGTTTCTGTGTGCTCTCAGCAAGCGGGGAGCGCCGGGGCTGCTGACGTGGTTGCTGCTTATGACGCCCACCGCCGTGATGGGCGCTGCATTCTGCTGCGTGTCTTTGTACGTTCTCCACCTGCGAAATCGGTATGCAGTAATGCACGTGCAGTGCTCTTTAGTTTGGTGGCGCTGTCTTCTCTCTGGACAACATAACGGGAACGGACGGCTCTTTGTCTAACACAAACGTCCTTGGCGGAAAACCGAGGACGATGGGGAAATACTACATAAGGATTTACTTAACGATAGAGGTATAGAAATGAGATTTTATCACGAGCCCGTGTACCTCTTACCTCATCAGTTTCTTGCGTCTGACTCGTCGCCTTCGATCTAGTGGGTGCCTCTGGCGCATTCTGACACTCTTGCAGGTTTGTTAAGCACATAAACTTGTGCAGGACTGCGAAGGACCTCACAATGCAAGCACATTTTAATGTTGTGCGTTTATCTGAAGTGCAAGGATGAACCGCCACACCTAGCAGCATGTCATATCGATGCAGATTGCTATCGCAAGTAGCACTGCTGCGAAAGTTTAGCTGTAACATCATATCACATAATCGGTCGGTCACGTCCGGAAGCTATAATGTGTGAAAAAAGCGTAGTTCGGTATTTTTCTTAATGAATACTGGCAAAATAAGCTGTGGCAGCAGCCATTAAACGTTGAATCTCAAACATCATCAATTGAAGGAAACAGAAAATGAGTCATTGTAAAAGGCATTAACCAGGTAGTAGTCACTCCTTAATACTCGAGCAAAAAACATTATTCATTGTGTTTTTTTTTCTTTTCTAACCTTTGCAACTGGTTCCCAAATAATAAAACCTACAACACGCTAACAAGTGAACTTGGGGAAGGATCGTAAACGTGTCGAAATTTGCCGCGGTTGATTCTGCGACGCTAATTGCACTAAATATTCTTCACATCAGCTACACTCTGAAATTAACACCAATACAGGCACTGTCGTTAAAAACCAGCCTGTATTCTCTCGAAACTACCAGAAACTTTTGATGGCAACTGTTTGCCGTACAATGTGGCCTATGAATACTAGCAATGAGCTGTGCGGAATCCCTCCGAACTCACTTGTAATATTCGTAATCATAACTCATTATCATTATAAATAAACTAGCCTAATGCAGCCTCACACTTGCTCGATTATCTGGCTCGAAAGCTCACAAAAAGGCTTGCTGTGATTTTATTTCTGCCCCCCCCCTCTATTTCATGCAGGCCGCCGCTGAACATGGAGGTGAACAAAGATGCTTGCCTAGTGGCCACCACTGAACTCAACAAGCTCGGGCCCATCAAGTAAGCGGCACAAATCAGACCACTCTTGTTTCCATCTAATACAGCATAACGGAGCAATAAAAAATACAACGTAAAGGAGTACTAAGAACTAATTATCAATAGTTTATAGTGAGACTGGGTTGATTGGCGGAACATAAAAAAAGGCATTTAATTTGCAGTGGGAGTAGTTAGGCTGATGATGATGATGATTAATAATAAATTAAGCTGAACATGCCAAAATACATTCACTGTGTGTGCATACATGCTTGCTTATGATCCGAAAAAGCCCCGCTACTGGCTCAATGCATTTGTAAAAGAAGTCAATGACCACTTCAACGCAAATGATATGCTCTAGGGTACCCTGTCATGTGCATGTCATGTGCCTGCCATGTGCTCTCGGGTGCCCTGTCACGTGTTTCGGGTGCCCTGTCACGTGCCAGTTGAACAATTATTAAAGTGATAGCGTCAGAAAGCCCGTTTTGCAGAAACTGCGGTGTCGGCGTCGTTGGTTGTGAGCAAAATATCGCCTTTGCATGACCTAAAAATTGAGAAAGACGCAAATAAAACAAATATTAAACAATCTGGGTCTGATTGGAGATCGAAACCGGATGATTTGCGTGGCAGGCGGATGTTGTACCCCACAGCCACGCCTCTGGGGGTGAATACACTGTAAAAAGAACTTCCTTTGCTTGGCAATGCAGTGAGAGTAACTTTCACGCTTTACGAAGAAATGCGTCCTGTAAACAAGCTTCACAACACAACATAAAATATTGCCGTAGAAATGCGTGGTACAAGCGTAAATTTCCATCGGGTGTCAAAGCATGGGATTATCATAATGACTTCATAGTATAAAGCTAGTCAACCACTACAAAAGGCACACACACTACTGAACCCTTAAGGCCACGTAGTGGGTGCATAGGAAGTTCGAAAACATTTCATGCACTAAGTGTGTTAGAAAGAAGTACGCACTAGGAACAGAATGTCGCTATCGCGTTCAATTCTTAAAGGCACCGCTTAAGGGTCCCCCTTTTTTTTTTTTTTGTTGTCACAACTACAGAAGACGTCTAATTTCGTTCGGACACCAATCGGAGCCGTGCAGTCATTCTTAATTCGCGCTCTTTTCAGACACAGAGACCTGCTGTTGCCATACGCTCTTGCGTGCTTCGCTCTCTTTGTCTGCCTCTCGTCGATGATTGGCTACAACAGCGGGTGAGCGGGCAAAACCTCTTTCACCATCTATTTATACGAGACAGGGAGCAGCATATGTGTTTAGATTGATTGAATGCATGCACTTTTCTCATCACTATAGGCAGCTCTAAAGACACTGAGTGCTTTGTGTACACGTTATTCACGTTGCATTTCAAAAGCCACAGCTCACTTTTTTTAACAGCAGTGCTTTTTTAAACACCCAACGCCTCCTGCATCGTCATACCGTTTAAACGTCGTCTCCGTATTAAAGACAAATTAAAAAAAAAATATACTCTTCGGCAACCCTCATAGAAAACTTGTCTCGTCAGTTGGTTTCTTTTCTAGCTTTCCAAAGCAATTTTTTTTTTTCAACGAATGTATACCAACCAATGAGCAGCTAAGCGCGATTGATGCGCATCAACACGCGCAGCAAGCACATGCTGTCGTTCCTGAGCCTGCTGCTGTTACTGTTCAGCGTCATGCCAGCGACAAGGAACGGCTGCTGCTCCTACAAGGGGCACATGGTTGTTTGGTCGGACATGTTCCGCGACATGCCCTGGGCCGTGCTCCTCATCCACGGCACCGTGCAACTCACTACCAGCATCGTACAGGTACTGATCAGCTACAGGCTATGGCGTCGTACTCGTAGATATCTCCTCTATTTCAATGTAAAAATATAATTGATTGATTGATTGATTGATTGATTGATTGATTGATTGATTGATTGATTGATTGATTGATTGATTGATTGATTGATTGATTGATTGATGCTTCGAAGCGGTTCATTTAGAGTGCATGACATGATTCTGTTCATCTCTAGGCTCCATTCTATATATTTGAGTTTCTATACATTAATGAGCACCTCTCCAGCTCTTGCACACCAAGGCACACACGGCTCACAACAGTGCACTGTAAACGTTTCATATTTTGCCAAACCCCCAAATATACCCGAGCACCGGAGATTAGTATGGAAGCATGCAGTGATAGCTATAGTAAAGTTGTGGGTATAGTTTATAAAAAAAAGAAACGACCCACTCATCCTCTGCAAATGGGATATCTATCACTATCTCATATGTAAATACAGATGCACTACCAATGCTCAGGCCCCATGAAACTTTTTATTAGGACTCTGGGGATGTTGTTTTATCTCGAAAGAATATTTTGTACATATATTGATCTTTCTATAATGCTTCAAAGTTTGAAGCCTGGAATCAGCATCAAAAATTAAGTTCTCGGGAAATCAGTCTGATCAATAACTGAGACAGTTGCGGGTACCTTTAATTATCTGTGTTTGAAAAAAGGCTCACAGGCGAAACAAGAACATGTGGTCAGCTGGTTGCCATTCTGTGCAGAGCAACAAGTTGCTTCCGGCCAGTTTCGCCTTGCTGGGCAGCGATTTCTGGTCGAGGAACTCGCTGGTGACCAACCAGGCCGTGATAGGCGCCATCGGAAGCGTGCTCGCGGAGACCGTCAACAACGAGCAGCTTAGCTCCAACCTCGTACCGCTGGCATTGCAAATTGTAAGTCTCGCATGTAACCAACATCGCAACTTTCATGCACAGTTATCTGTTTAAAAATAATAATAATAAATCTGCCGGCTTCCTTCCGTGGAACCTTTTGATATAGTGAAGCTGATGCCTTCTTCAGACTATTGTCTTTATGTTTTTCAAGTCTTTTCTAAGCATTTGTATGTTTTTTCAAATATTTCCTCAAGTATCTGTGTTACGCCAGTTTTTCCCCAGAAGTACGAGAGCAGACTTGCCCATTCTGGAAGAGCGAACTCCACGAAAAATCATCAACCTCCTTATTCCACCGAGCTCCTCACCGACTTATAGCCTCGCTAACAGTTTGGTTGTGATGTCCTTTCCGTCGAGCCTCACCCTCCACTTTTTAAACGAACCTCTCATTGGCATGCCCAATCCGCTCAGCCTCAACCTCACCCCTTCTGTCATGTCTTTCATTGATTCGCCCTTTCTACCAACCTTCAATCTCGACCCTCTCCACAAGGAAATGACTCCCCTGTTTCCGCCAGGCTTCTCTCGGCAAGGCGTAGCCATTTACCTTTCCTACTAAAGTCTTACCGTGCCTCATTCGAGCCTCATTCCCGTCACTACGCAGGCCACTCGACCAGCGTTACAAAGAGCCGACTGTGAACTGAAGGGGGGGGGGGAAGAGGGGGTGTGTTGATTATCTTAAAGATAAGATTATGATCTCATCACCTGGCAACTGCCGAACTTTCACAGGCCCTAAACAACGACGTCCCCGGTGCAGCGTACGCAGTGCCGGCCGCTGTAGGCGCCTCGTCCAACATGATCCTGCCCATAGAGCTGCCCATGATCGTGGCGCACGAGGTCATCGAGATGCCCATGGTGCAGATTGTGAGTGTGCCCACGCACAACTTTCGATCATGTAAAGCACTCTGCTTATATGACGGTCGCTAGTCTATGACGGTCGCTAAAAGATTCATATAAGTCGTCTGGAAAGAAGGACGAGACCCCGTCTACTAGAAATGCACTCACTTACGTCCACAGGTCGACTTGGTCAAAGACTCGGAAATAGTACACCCAAAACAGGCGGTGGTCCCACTGGCTAAAAAATAGACTATCACTGACTTATCCCATTGTTTATTTGTCTAAGCACGTGAACCACATAAATCGGCAAAGGTAACACTGTTTACAGGTGTCAAGCAATCATCTACCCTTCCTCAGTCTCATGTGTACGCTTTGAATTTAGAGGTAGATGAACTGATGCAGTTGTACGAAATTGATAGTATGTAGACAGCATATAGATTGAGTAAAGGTATTCGAGAGCTTGATGCACTTCCTTCAATGTGTCTCCCACAATTGAATCTCTCCACTGTCAACTGAGCGCTTGACGCATATTCTTCACACGTATATTAGTGCTATTACGTTGCGTGCTTGTTTTTTTTTTTTTTGCTGTATGATTTACATTACGTTTTTTATACTTACTACTTTAATTTGTTAGGGAGAACGTATGCTGACGACTTCCTATTACTCTCTTTAACTGTCACGTGAGAATGTTTCCCGATTAAAATGAACACTCGAAATTTCACGATGTTATTTTTTTTATTGCACCTTGAATGTATAGCTCGTTGTGCTCTCATATTAACTACAGGAAAAACGTATAGGCTGAGATGAGTTTAACGTTGCACTTACTTTTTTTTTTCATAAATGTTCGCAGTTCTTCATCGGCACAATAGCCAAGACGGTCACCGTGGTCATTTCTATCCTGTCGGTCAACGTCTACGGGTCCTACCTGATCCCATGGACGAATCCGAAGTCATTCAACTCGACGTAGAACGACGGGGGCTTGGCCTTTAGCGAAATATGATGTACTGTTCAACCTGCGTCGATGAGACGCGTGCGCCGACTAACAAACTTAGGCGCATCTTCTTCTGTTCTATCTTTCACATTAATTAATGACGTGTTCAACCAGCTCGTCTGAATAATTCGGGTTGACCTTATTTTGTCGAATGTATGTTGATCTATCTCGAACAATAGAATCAATTTCTTTGCTACTCCGGCGTAGTGTGTTGCGTGACCTCGAGCCTACCGAATGGGACGTTAAACAATCTTGTGTATATGGCATAAGTCGGCAAACTCATGAGTCGACTCACCCAGACAGGCTTAGACTCAGATCGAGCCGCGAGTCCGAGTTAGTCCGGGTGAGTAATATTTCGGCGAGCTTGAGTCTCCGCTTGAGTCCAGTGAGCCTGGTTGACGAAAATTTTGGTAAGTGTTAGTCCAAGTGAGCGCTAAGGGCGAAATATATATACTGGATGAGTTTTTGTTAGTGCTACTTTTTTTTGTGCCGACGTATGGCAAATACAACACAGTGTGACAAGTGCTCCGTGACAACTTCGCATGACACGATACATTCCCGTAAAACAATTTTTTATGGAGGAGTTGACCTTTCCTCATGAAGCTAGTAAAAAATAGCGGCAGCGACGAGTGAGCCCATCTTTACCACTTCTTTTCTTTCACAGAAATAGCTTTTCACAGAAATAGAAAAATTTCACAGAAACTTTGCCGTGCGTCGTAAATTGCAAATTATCATCATCACCATCATCATCATAAACAGTCGCACGCTCAACCCCCCCCCCCCCGCCCTAACATTCTGAGCAGTTAGTTTAGAAGCGTAGCTACAAATACAAAAGAACAGTTTTTTAAAACCACTCGATTCTTGGCCAATACCCCATAGTGGGTATGCGTCACGATCATTAGGTGAACAACAACAACGACGACTTGGAGGATGCTTCAGCTACGCCTTGGTTGAACGTGAGCGGCGTGCGCATTGCCTTCTCATTTGCTAGCACATGGCTTCGGTTCTCAGCGCGTGCATCAGCCGTGCCCCAAGGAAATGAACAAAACTGATTTACTCCTCCTACATCGAAAGCTGTTACACCACAAGGGTCACAACAAGGGACACTGGTGACACTGGTGTACGGGACACTGGTGTACGTAACCACTGGTGGTTAACGGGACACTGGTGGTTAACGGGACACTGGTGTACGTAACCACTATTTCACGAAAGAAAAAAAGAACTACGTAAACAAACACCAATGACACTATGGCGTTCGCACCAGGATCCACTGCATGTTAGCCCTCTATCCTAGCACATGAGCCACGGCTGTGCTTGAAGCTTCATTGCAAACTGGCCCTAGGCACGCTTCTTTTCAAGAAAGGAGTCTCGTTAGTGTGAGTAGTAAAGCATTTTAGAAAAATGAAACAACGAGGCGTCAATGCGAACTGCGTAACGAGTTGGGTAGCCGAATGCTCCGACTCGTTATAGAATCCTGAGCCACAATTATTCGTCGTCGGCCACGGCAGAAAAAAAATGCACGAATTTCATTGTACGTGTGTAGCGGGCACCACGCTCCTCCAAAAAAAATGAATGACATGCTGAATGCTGCCCTACTACATAAAAATTATGATTTATGGCGTAGTGGGTACCCTGCAAGCATTCTTGTAGCAGTCACCCAAAGAATGTATAAGAAGGCTACACAAAATCCGCTCTTCCCAGCTTTCACTGTGACTGTGCTGCGCGTTCCGCACAGGCCTGGTGGTTCTTCATTTAGGCTCTGCCTTAGAGCAAACTGGCGCCAATGAACTGCGTTCGTAGATCCATAATGGCTTACAGCGCAATCTGAGACACGGACAAATAAGGGACACACCAAGACGAGCGCCGTCTTCGAGCCTGGTCAAAACCCTTGTGCTCGTAGCCCTGGCCATTTCGAACTATCCTTATCACATTATCGTGATCAATATCAGCTCGAACACGCGAGCGCGTGGGAAATAACATCAAAACCGAGATAGCGTGATACGCAGGTGACGCTGCGTCAATCGTAGGGGAGGAAGGGGGCGCACTTCAGCTGACTATTGGCACTCCTGCTTCACTAGTGTTGCTGAGAAACGGCAGCTGATTGCGTGCCATTGGCCAGTGACAACGACAACAAAAAACAAAAAAAAACCTTGCCCGAAAAACAAAGCAAATCAAAGGGGTGTATTTAAATGTGCAGCCAACCACACCAAGATGGTCTGTGCATGACGGCCCGCCACGTCGAAGCTGATATTGAAACCAGTTTCCTTATTAAAAACAAAAATTTGCTTGTCCTGATCACATGCTCTGGGACTGCGCCAGAAATCCGCAAGGTGCTAAATCCGGAGCCCTTCCGCCGCGGTTGGCCGCTGCCCTGTGCAGCCCTAGCCTCGGTGACCAACTCTGGGCCGTCCAACAGGTCCGCGAGGTGACGGTCAGGCAAGGTCTTGACGTCCCCGCGCGGGAGACCTAAGGCCCGGTCGGCGAAAACTCTGTCGGACTTCCAATAAAGTTGTTACCAACCAATTGTCTTCCTCAACAGTTTGGTGGATCACTAAATGTTGCTCTGTGTGTTCAAGTGAATATAACCACTATATAGCGGCTACTGACACGCCACAAGCTGCCTATTTGCAGCAATGATATCGAGGCGGGAGTGCACCGACAGCTAGTGGATGCGCGGTGCCCTTTTCTGCTTCAGTTTCCGACAGCAGCCGCTGCGAATCGGCCGACGCAAGGTTTGAGGCTATTTGCCACGCATTCGCCTATTCGAGCTCGTATTGCTCACATTGACACAGTGGCCACTGCGCCGTTACTACTGCTTTCACTAATCAGCGAAGGGCCTGTATGGCAACATGCGTCTGTATGGCAACACGCGAACCTCCGTAGCTGCTCCTTTTGGTGCGTTTAAGTGTGTATGAAAGCTTTGTAATGGGTGGGCCTTTAACACTGCGTAGTTCGCATGTTCTGACGCCTGGCGCCATCCTACGCCTAAGCGACGCAATATTACATGCGTTAGGACACTGCCCCCATTACATCACTATAATTTCACAAACTTGCTCCTGCTCGCGGCTTGTCCTATGCCGGCATTGTGTACACCAGTGTTGCTTCTACACTTCTGCGTTCGCGCTCATGGTCGCCTCTCCTGTGGTGCCAACAATGCGCACCGTAACATCATCACGCCATAACTGCAATTCAGCTGTGTAACAAAACAATGACAATTCTGAGTGTCACAAAATCGCCTTCTGTTTTACTTTGCGAGAAACGTGAAAAGCCGCACTGCGGTGCACCTCGACTACAGCGCGCCTAGACCAGTATTCGTCCGTCAGTATCGAGTTTATAAGTAGGTTACCTCATTGTATATATCAATTATTCTATCATTCGTAGCAAGTATTTCAAGCAAGATCTATCCGAAACACGTATATATATATATACACGTTCGCGTTCTCTCGAAGCGTCCGAATCGTCCACCGCTCGCATGAGTGGTGCCATGCTCAATTGTTGCTGTTGTCCCTGCTGCCAGCTGCGTTGGCAGAAGCGTTGACGCTGTCATCATTGTCGTCGCCATTCTGCTCCATCGACTTCTTGAAGATTTCCGAGTAATTGTTCATTCCGGTCAAGAAACATAACTGCGAAGAAGAAACCATCACGTGGTCGTCGGGCGGCCGTTTCCCAGCGTGATTACAACACACTGAGAGCAGCGTCTCAAACCTCTTCTCTGACAAGTCATACTTTACGGGAATTTATCGATGGCTCGTTTTGTTGCTACACGTTGCTAATAAAATAGACAACGACTCTAATGAAAGTACAGGGGCAACACTGTTTGTAGCTTGTAAGTGTGCTAACACCCGCTGCAGAGCTGTTTGCGACGCGTGACTAGCTTATCTCGCACATCGCATTTAAGGGATCACAACTATTGAGCGGTAGGTGGCGGTGTGCTCGCGAGCGTTTATCACCACCGCCATCATCATCATAGTTGTTAGAACAGTAGCGCCGACGGTGACGCCTGGCGGCAAGCCTGGGTGGCGGCACGTGACAAAGAAGCGGGTCTCTTTGGCCGCGGGTGGCGGTTCGCGCGAACGGTTGTCTCTGGCGGTTGGTACCCGGTGCACGGCACCACGGGCCGTCTGCCGGGGGCCCTTATGATGACTCAAGCGTTAGCGACACCACCTAGTGTTTGTCATGTTGTTGAGTGTTGTGTAATATTGTGTAAGGTTG